>NC_139045.1:66621196-66646196 GCF_965140915.1 Aythya marila | reverse complement strand
CTGCTGATTTGAGCAGACAATGAGGCAGTAGATGAGAATGAGGAAAAGCCTTCTTAGCTCATTGGGTTTTCCTCTTTGACAAGGTAGAGATATTCCCCGTTTCCTGCATGGGGACAGTCAGCTCTGGAAGGAAGTACCGTTTCAGATCACCTGGAGTGAAATTCCCACATTCCCCTCATGCACCTCAACATCACAGTTGACACGAAGAAGAAATGTTGATATTTACAAAAAAAAAAAAAAAGTTGTTCTGGATTACGAAGGATGTAGCTGCCAACCCCCCACCCCAACTTGCCAAATGTTCTCCCTTACTGCACAGCAGCCCCATTTGAGCACAAGCCTTGTTTGCTTATTTATTAAGTACATATGTTTTATGGAGTCTATGATCTGCAGAAAACATTCCAGCATTTGGACCCAAGGGCAAAATCCTTCTTTCAAATCTGCACAGCCGATCTTTATGTTGATATTTTGCTCTTCCTAGGGGATTTCCGTGCAGTGAGGGAAAGAGAAATATCAGAACTCAATTCCACCAGGTGTATCTGAAAGGAAAAGCTTGCTTCATTGTCCTCCTCCTTGAGTCCCTCAGAAAAAAAAAAAGAAAAAAAAAAAAAAAAGCAGAAAGTAAAATGTCATAGAAGAGATGATGGTTGATATTACTGATATTTAATAAATGGGATATTTTGAACTAAATCTGATGGCTTTTTGTAATAAAATGTTGGTTTCATCAACATTAGTAGGACTTCATATCTCTACAAAGGAATGGAGATATTTGTCTCACACTCAACTTAAGTGTTTTCTGTGAGAAAGAGCAACATTTTAGAAAAGGCTTCCTTTCCACTCTTTAGATGTGTGTGATCTTGGATCACCCCTCTAGTTTCTCTTCCTTCTTTTTTCAGCAAGAGTAGTCATTTCCAATAAGGTTCATGAAGGCTTTCTGCTTTTGAAGGTCCCAAATGGCTTAAATCACTCCTAGCACAAATGCACTCTCTATTGTGGAAACTGAAACCTGCCACACCATAAGGTGATCTGTATATTAGAACCAGATATCCCTTCACATCTGCATTTCCAAGCAGCAATGTGGTATGTTTTGAGTTAGCCTACTTTTAGAGAGTGGCTCATCGGATAGAGATATAGCTATAAATACTGCTAAAGGGATGGTGCTTGCCAGGCTTTTGCAGGGCTGCTGGCTTGGGAGAAGATGACATGTAGGCAAGGGGTACACTCCTTTGCAAAACACACATCACAGCCTACCAAATTGCCATACCTGCATGCATGATGACAGGGCACATTTTCTTCCTATTAGTTTGTACTAACATTATTTTTCCTACTGCTTAACAGTGTTTGGGGTGCTTTGGGTTGGATTTGTGCTCACCTGATCCTTTAGTCCTGAGAGCAATTGTCATGGCATGGCTTGGATCTGCACACTACGTCCTCCTCCAAAACAGAGTGGTCTGATACTCATCATGAATAGTCCCTGCCCTTTATTTTCCTTGTGAGTGTCCTGAGGTAGTCTGAATGAGAGCTGGTGGACCAAAATATGCTAGGGAGCAAGCTGTGTGAAAACAAGCCTGTGCAATGATCCATTTTAGCTTGCTAACATACACAGAGCCATTTGGAGCATTTGAGCTAGACAAGAGAAGACCATGTCAGGTGTGACCTGGAGCTGAGAAGCCGGCTGAAGAGAGTGGCCCCATCTCCCATTGAGTGCTTACCCTTACAATATTTGGTTAACTGCATCTGTACCATGGCATATACTGTCATGACATGGCAAGAAAACCTCTCCAAGGCCACGCAGCTGGAAGACACAGGGAATGATTCACCTGACTTTACACGACAGTTACCCCCTGAATGAACAGAAAATGTTGAGTAGACATGTACTGGCTTTAAGGGGAGCATAGGATGGAAACGCTAGTCATAGATGTCTCTGCTTAGTTTGATGAATCCCCCCAAGTGAGAGGAGAACCTTGCATGACAGGAGGCTATAAAAGGGGCACTGGCACCTCCTCCTGGTCAGTCAGCTGGACATGTACCCCTGCCACTCACCACGAGGGTGCACCTTCAGCTCTCCTTGCCCATCCTTCCAGTACCTTTAAAACAAGATTTACTATTTAAAACAAGACATTATCTTTCTCTGGGTAAAACGTGGATTTACAAAGTGTGATATGAAAATGTTCCTGCTGCAAGTCCACTTACCACTCCAATTTCAGATAACTGCAGTGTAGATTTTGTTATTCATAGCCAGAGGCCTGTGTAAATTTCTAGGTTGACTTCTCATGTCCTCACAAGGGTAGAATGTGGGCCACAATGTTCAGGTTTCATGAAGAATTACTGTGGGAACTGACTCGCACCCACCTAACAAAACTCGAGGATTTTGCAAAGTCAAAGGGGAATCTTATGAGAAGGAGCTGATACGGCTGGGTTTCCTGCTGAGCTCCGCTGAGATCCTGGGGAAGATAGCACATCTCAGTGTGCTTGCCGAGAGAAAGCAAACAGAGCTTTACCACTGAGTTCACTCAGTGTTTGACCCAGCCTTCCTACCGCTTCAGGGTTTTCTAGGACTAATCAGACTTGATAACAAAATAATTCAGAACAAGAAAGTGAATGCATTTGGGGTTTCCATGGATTTACATTAGGATCTGCACTCACTACAATATTAATTTTGACTAGGTCCAGTCCTTTCTAAAGACATTTCAACACTACTTTCATGCTATGTGAAAATGTAATTTTTGTATACCATAATAAACAAATTCATATGCATGTAACTGTATATATCTCCAGATATGTATCTCCACATATGCTGGAACATTGCAAAAACATTTATAATACATCACAGAACCATTTGAAAACTGCCTTCACCCCCAGATTTTAATGACTCACATAAACTCCAACTACTCATTGATTTCTGTAAAGATTATTTCTAAGCTGATTCAAAAATTCATGGGCATACTTATGTACACATATATCATGGATGATAGGGGTATTTTAGATAGAGGTGGGTAGGAGGAACTATATGCCTCATTCAAATATGATTTGCCAATATATATTTTTCACATGCCAATGAAAAATATTTTTCTTGGTGTAACAGCAGGTTTAGAGATAGGTATTGTTGTCCTCTAGTAGGATAAATGGATTACAAGTCAATGGAAAATAGATATTTTCTGCTTCCTGTCTATGCACTCTTGCTTCTTATTAATATAGTTCACAAATATGGGTGATTTTATACAGAATAAGGCTCCATCATGATTTTCACAAGTTTTCTTAAATCTCTGCCTTAGAATATACACAGTTTGAATCATTTTATTAGCAAAGTGTAAAAGCTAGTATAATGTTTAATCTTATGTTAGCAGTGGTTGGGGGCTAACTTTGATCTATGCATCAATTTTCTTTTTACACAACTGTAAAAATACAAAGAATGTTTTGTACCATACAGTTCTTAATACCTTCTTTGATTGAATTTGGCTCCTTCCTGGAATTAATCTAAAACTTCTGAGTCAATCAGGAGTCAATCAGATTTAAGAAGGTAGGAATTTTTGCTGAATTTATAGAGCTCTAAAAGTTGTTGAAGTTTGATCTAAGAATCCAATGTATCAACACATGGGGGACATTCATTGCAGTCCTTGACAGTGGTTTAATACTGCACTAAAATCACACAAGATTGGATGAAGATAGGTGAATAACATTTTCATTAAATCTTGCTTTAGAATCCTGAACTTCAAACTCTGGTACAAAATCTGTTTCAAACTTCAGGTAAATACAAACCACAGGTAAAGGCTACCTTGTCAATTAAAAAAAAAAAAAAATCTTAATATTCTTACATTACATAACACACATGCACAAAAATTATTTCAAAATAAAAACAGTTGCATTCTGTTGTGACAGTGCAGTGTTTTTCCCCTTAATCTTTTCTTTTAGGCAACACCAAAAGTCATGTGTAGTGTTTCATTTCAGGAGACCTTCATTTTCTGGGGGAAAATAATGCCAAAAGTTTTAGGATAATAGGTTAATGCCCAATGGCTCTGAAAAGTCACTTTTTTTTTTTTTTTTTTTTTTTTTTTTTACTGTGTCTCTGTATTTTCCAACTTGATTGTTAACAGAACAAAATATCCATGGTTAGGTCTGGTAAGGATCTCTTTCCATAATGCTCTTTTGTCTGTATAACAATAATAAAAGCTTTATTGGCACCTATTTCACATGACCTCCATAATTCTCCTGTGGCTGACCCTAACCAGTACCAATAAAACCATGCATTCTCTCACTGTACATACCAAAAAGAAGTCATTTTAAAATTGTGTAATGAAATCGATGCCAAAGACCTTTCTGGAAAAGTCACTTTAAAGCAGGACTGTATTATAAATGTTAACTCTTTTCAATAGGGATTACTTTTATTTTATTTTTTTTTTTTACATCACATAATTTGCTGATTTTCTCCCTTTCTCCTAACCTCTATTCAAATAATGAATAACTATTTCAGTTATTACATGGAATAGATATTCCCCCAAATCATTCTCGAATTGTTTTCTTCATTTGTTTATCCACCTACACAAGGATATTCCCCTGCTTGATCATTTATCATGGGTTAAAATTTCCTTCACTTAGAAAGGAAACAGCACTTAAGTCATGCGATTAATGCTCCCAATTGCATGCCATCTATAACGAACAATAAATGGGCAACACAGACAGTCAGGACATTCTACGGACTGGAAGTTTCCACCCAAAGCACTTAGTGACTATCTGTGAATAATGAATACATTCATGGGAATCAGCATGGGTTGTGCAGCATTCTTGAAAGGGGAAAAGTCCTCTTCCAGTGTCACTGGCAGTGAAGAATTAAGTAGGGATTGGTTTATAGTTAACAAGTTACTGGAGAGAAAAATAAATAAATAAATAAATAAATAAATAAATAAATAAATAAATACCAGTTTCCCTGTTTGCCCATCTTTGGGCATCCCTTAAAACGTACTTCGCATTAAGAAGGGAAAGCCCCAAAGTGTCGCTGCGTTAAGTGCTATTTGACTCGCATTTGAAAGTTTTTAGTACTCTAAGAGTTCTCAGGCTTGCATGTGCCTATAGCTTGGGGCTACGAAAGGCTCCGGCCAGAGCCCCCTGGGGCTTCTGCAAGGCAGGATTGGGTCCCCCGGCTGGGCAGTGGCTGGTGGTCTACCTGGGGGTCCCACTCTTCCAGCCGGCGAGGCCCCCTGAAATGGAGCATCCTCGGGAGATGCTCCCGGGATCCTCACCCCGATGGAGCTCTCCTGGCCGGGACACCCCCTCGGGGATTCCCCATCCGCTCGGCCCGGCCCGGGCCGAGGAGCTGCGAGCCCAGCTCCCGGGGTCCCACTCTGCACTAGCGGATTTCGGAGGGCGGCGGAGCCGGAGCGGGGACCCAGCGAGTTCCCTGCGGAGACAGGAGCAACCCCGGGGAGGGGCTGTGGGGACCCCCGGGCACTCAGCATCCCCGCATCCCCAGCGCTCACGGGGAAGAAGAGAAGGAAGAGGAGGAAAATGTTACTCAGAGGCCGGTAAACCAGCTGCTGGTCCATCGTTTTATTTTACGATCCTTTTCAAAGCAGACATCCAAACATTTCCACCACTATTTGTGCTCTTCCAAAGGAACGCTGGACCCGAAAAAAGTTCCTTCCGAGTGTTTCTCTTGGCGTTTTTGACGGCTCCCGTCAGTTTACTGAAGATGTGAATACGGTCTTTTATTAGCTTTATTTTTATAGTTCAAGCGAACCTCTCTGAAAACTATTTTTTAATATTTATATGTATATACATACATGCATATATATCAACCAGAGACAGATGTTGGCCAAGGAATTCCTTATCTGCGGCGCTGCCTCTGAGCTGTGAGGAGGGCAAGAGGAACCCAGGGATCTGCTCAGAGCCTCTTTTCTGGCACGGGGCAAGGAGAACCAATCCCCCCTTCCCCAAAAAACCCTTCTGCCCGCAGCGCTGGGGGGTTAAACGCCTCCTGCAGAGATCTCGGCTGCAAAACCCGCGGGCCCTTAAAAGCAGAGAGGAGCAGAGGTTAGGTAGCGAGCGCTAAAGCCTGTCTTTCATTTCGCTTCTATTTTACGACATATCGAGGCAGTGCCGGTGGGGGGAGAGCTAGGGGAGACATCAAACACAGGCAGAGTAATTGCATTCACATTGCAGGCAGGCCCGCTCCACTTCGGGGACCGGCATCGCCTTGCTGCGCCCCTCTGGAGGCACTTGTCACACCTATTTGCACGCTTTCGGCCCCAAACGGAGCCCTTCTCCTGCTGGTCCGTCCGTGTCCCCCGTGTCCCCCCACCACCCCAGGAACCCGAACCCAAGCCCCCACTTCTGCCTGCCCTATGCTTTGCGAGCACGTCGAGCAAGCGCTGCCGGCGGCTCGGGCGCCGTTGGAGGTGAAGAAGGGACAAGGTGAAGAGGGACGGCCCCGACCCCACAAAGTTGCTCACTGCCGGCAGCCCAGCCAGCACTGAGGAACGGAAACTGGGAACCAGCACCAGGCTGCTCAGCGGGAGAGACCCCACCCCAGAGCCCCAAAACCCCACTGCAGAGCCCCGCGACCCCATTGTAGAGCCCCGCGACCCCACCGCTGTCCCGAGATGCTTTGAGTCAGGGGAGAGAAGCAGAGCCAGGGGGTGGGAAATGAACCCCCCCACACACACGACGGGCAATGCCCTGGGCTCAGGGGACATCCCCCGTACCCCGTTACCTAGGGGGCTGCACCGAAAGGAGTCGGACATGCCATGGACTCCGCCGCTAGGTGCCAGCCGCCTCCGGGGGTCGCCGGTCCCTGCAGACGGGCAGCCGAGATAGGAGCAAGGCCTGCCTGGCCCAAGGGGTCCCTCTGAGAATAAATGACGAAAATTCCATCGCTGGATGCTTTTCTTGCGCTCTACATAGAGCCCTGCATGGTGGCTGCAGTGAGACATCCAGTAAACATAACCGTGTATTTTGTTTGTTTGTTTGTTTGTTTTGTTTATTTTTTCTTCCTTCTTGTCATCATAATAAGCAAAAAGAGTACTCAGCACAAAGTTTCAGCAGTCGTGCTGCTAGAGCTATGCAAAAGGCACACAAATATATCAGCAAGCCTAAAAATTACACCACACACAAACACGTCTGTGCAAGTGTTGTGTTTGCAGGTATAGGGTTGTATACATAATGATTTTGTGTTTCGGGAATATGTCTGAATAAAGATGACTTTTCACAAACACAGTTCAGGATTATTGCATACTAGAAGTTATACATTATGCTTTTTAGCACAATGAAAGGAAAAAAAAAAAAGCCAGAGTGAATTAATTCTTATTGATTTTATTATACTTTTTCTAAGTGGAAAGCAAACAATATTACAAAAGTTACATGACTACACTGTAGGAACACTTTAAAAAATACAGGCAGGGGCTACATGCATATTGTTTGCACATTGAATATAAAATGTATAGAAGTAACCGGGGTCCACATTCTTCTTTTTATTCCGGAAAGCACACATATATTTTCTGAGTCTGCCAGTGCAACAGAGCAGACGGTTTATAGATGCGTAAGACATATTGGTCAGACTCATATTTCCTATCTAGTAAAACGCACCACGATGGACAAAGCGTAAAAGAAATGTTCACTAGCATCACTCCTGTGCAACAAGTGATAAATGTACTTTCGCCTGGTTTACAGTTTGTTGGTCATCGGTCTCTGCTCAGGTAGTACTGAAACCCGAACATGTCCCTGTACATTCCTGCTTTTCCAGAGTTCACTTCAGAGCTCTGATAGCTTTTTTTTTTTTTTTTGAGTTTTTGGAAATTGAAAGTTTTTTCTCCTTTCTCTTTCCTTCCTTCCTTCCTTCCTTCCTTCCTTCCTTCCTTCCTTCCTTCCTTCCTTCCTTCCTTCCTTCCTTCCTTATTTCTCTTTCTCTCTTTCTTCCTCTTTTTCTTTTTCCCTCATTTCTCTCTTTCTCTCTTTCTCTCTTTCTTTTTCTTTCTTCCTTTCTTCCTTTCTTCCTTTCTTCCTTTCTTCCTTTCTTCCTTTCTTCCTTTCTTTCTTTCTTTCTTTCTTTCTCTCTCTCTTTCTCTCTTTCTCTCTTTCTCTCTTTCTCTCTTTCTCTCTTTCTCTCTTTCTCTTTCTCTCTTTCTCTCTTTCTTTCTCTCTTTCTCTCTTTCTTTCTCTCTTTCTCTCTTTCTCTTTCTTTCTTTCTTTCTTTCTTTCTTTCTTTCTTTCTTTCTTTCTTTCTTTCTTTCTTTCTTTCTTTCTTTCTTTTTCTTTCTTTCTCTCTCTCTTTCTTTCTCTCTCTTTCTTTCTTTCTTTCTTTCTTTCTTTCTTTCTTTCTCTCTTTCTCTCTTTCTCTCTTTCTCTCTTTCTCTCTTTCTCTCTTTCTCTCTTTCTCTTTCTCTCTTTCTCTCTTTCTTTCTCTCTTTCTCTCTTTCTTTCTTTCTTTCTTTCTTTCTTTCTTCTTTCTTTCTTCTTTCTTTTTCTTTCTTTCTTTTTCTTTCTTTTTCTTTCTTTCTTTCTTTCTTTCTTTCTTTCTTTCTTTCTTTCTTTCTTTCTTTCTTTCTTTCTTTCTTTCTTTTTCTTTCTCTTTCTTTCTTTTTCTTTCTCTTTCTTTCTTTCTTTCTTTCTTTCTTTCTTTCTTTCTTTCTTTCTTTCTTTCTTTCTTTCTTTCTTTTTCTTTCTTTCTCTCTCTCTTTCTTTCTCTTTCTTTCTTTCTTTCTTTCTTTCTTTCTTTCTTTCTTTCTTTCTTTCTTTCTTTCTTTCTTTCTTTCTTTCTTTCTTTCTTTCTTTCTTTCTTTCTTTCTTTCTTTCTTTTCTTTCTTTTCTTTCTTTTCTTTCTTTCTCTCCCCCCCTCCCCACTTTGCCCCTTTCTCCACCTCCCTAGACAGTCCCGACACCCGGTTCCCCCCCGGTGCCGGCTCTGGCTGCTCCCCGTCTCGTCGCTGTGGCGGCCAGGTGGCAGCGGGCAGTGCCCGACTGCTCCGCTCCCTAAATCGAGCACGGGAAGGGGTGCCCAGGGGTACTGCAAAGGGGAACAAGGAGGGAAATCCCGCCGGAGGAGGTAGAGTGGAGCCAGGGAGCTGGTGAGCATTGCCTCTGAGTCGTGCTTTTAACCCGCTCAAGCAGTACTCCCAGAAGCAGAGGGCAGTGAGTTGAATAAGTAGTTTTCAGGGCATTTGTATACTCACCCAAACCTTCCCGGTCTCCGACGTGCATTTCGGATCGACAGACTTGTCCCACTTGGTCTCCAGGAAAAAGGCAGCGAGTCACTGTCTTGCCCTGGAGCTCTGCGGGGATGCTGGGGGTCCCTGTCCCGAGCGGGGCACATCCGAAAGGCTCGGCAAAAGGAGACAAGCAGTGGGTGGCTTTACGGCTTCCCATGAAGTGGGATTATAATAGCAGCAAGAATCACAAAATCGAAGTGCAGAGAGAGAACGCCGGGAGCGATGGGCTCGGGAGCTGGCAGTGGGCGCGCCCTGGGCAGTGGGAGACGGGGATGGAGAACTGTCTTCCTTCTCATAAACTACCGCCTAAATCTAGAGACGTAATATGCATATATACACATACATATACATGTGCATACAGGATAAGAGTATAGACGTACATACATATAAATATTCATATAAAATAAGTGTATCGACATAATACACTTATATATAAACATACATATAAAAGTGTATATATTATAATATATATATATATATGCATAAAGGGAATATTTATATATAGAAAGAGAAAGGTTGAATGGCACTAACCGTGCTATGAAGAGCAAGGCGGCCTCGGGAGATGAAGGCCGCCCGCCCTCCAATGCCGCCGGCCTCTTGGCCACTTGGGCACCCTGGGGGCAGACGCTCCCTGGGTTCTCCCCGATCCCAGTGCTCCGTATGGGGGTCCAGGACAGGGGGATCCTGCCCGCTCCGCCAGGAGCCCACGGCGGTGGCTGCAGGGCCACATCTCCTCCATCCATCCATCCATCCATCCCCGCCGCCGCAGACATGAAAGCTCAGCGGCCGCCGCACTCCAAAGGGGGGGGAGGGGGGGGAGGAGGGGGGCTAATTATTATTAATGATATTAATATAACCGCAGTGCCTGCAGAGCCGATTGGCTGCGTGGGCTGCCCTCCGAGCCCGCTGCATCCAATGGCAAGGCAAAGACGTGCGGTGGCCAAACCTCCCCCCGGCTGTTCCCCGTGCGCCAGGGCCGGCCCTGCCGCTCCCCCCGCTCCGGGATTTGCTCCCTAATTGACCTAAATAAGCAGCTCGTGAGTAGCAGCCCCGGGGCGGCGCACGCACACGCGGGCACACACACACACACACACCCGCACACCCAAACGCACCCGCACAGGCAGAGCCCGGCCCCGGCCCCGCCGAGCTCCGCGCCAGCCATCGCCCTGCGCGCCCCCGCGGAGATCCCATTTGCCTCCGCGCTCCTCCAATCGCAGGATCCCCCCCCCTCGCCGTGCACGGCGTTTAACTCGCATGACATTTTTATTTCGTTATTATCGTTTTCGCGCAGAATCTGGCGCCTCCGATGGGTTGTCGGCTTGTTTTTTTTTTTTTTTTTTTTTTTTTTTTCTCCTTCCCCGTTCCCTTCCCCTCCTCCCCCTTCCCCCTCCCCTCCTAGCTCGCAGGAAATGATGGCAAACCGCGATCTGAAATGATTACTCCGGAAAAAAAACCTTTTATACCAGGAGAGCATCCACGGGGCTAAGCAGAGGCAGGAGGCGGCGGCGGGGAGCCGAGAAGCCAGCCTCCCGCGGAGCCGGGGACACCCTCCCCCCGTCCCCGTCCCCGTCCCCTTCCCCGTCCCTCCCTCAGCTCCTCTCCGACGATGCCGGACGAAGCGACGGAAAACTCGGGCTCCACCTCCGCCCGCGTCTCGTCCTTCTTCATCGAGGACCTGCTGGGCACCGAGGGCGCTGCGGGCGGCGGGGCGAGGAGGGCGACTGCGGGCGGAGGTGGCCGCGGGGCTCCACGCTCCCCGCTGCGCCTCGGAGCCTCGGGCTGCCCGCTCCGCGACGCCGCCGTCGGCTGGTACCGCCGGGCGCACGCCGCCTTCCTGGGCTGCGCCAGCCCCGACAGTAAGTCACTTTTCCCTGCTAACCCCTTCCCGCCGGGCCCTGATGGGTTTGGGGTAGCCGCTTTCCAAGGCGGGCCGGTGCCGCCGCGGTCCCCGGTGAAATGGGAGAGGGGGGTGCCGCCGGGGAGCCCCTCGCAGCCCTCTCGCCCTGCATCTCTCCGGGTTCGGGCTCCTGGTGTAAATTTCCAGAAATGTTCGCAGTGTGGCAGGCACCTGGATCCTTCTCCCCGCCTGCTTCTTGCCCCAAAATGTAAACAGTTGGGGTTGTTTGCTCGCTTGGATTTCTCTCTCTCTCTCTCTCTTTTTTTTTTTTTTTTCCCCTACCCTTTTTTTCATTTTTTTTTTTTCCTAAGAGGGATGTCTAGCTGTTTCAGACTCCCCTGAAAGCCGGGGCCACGGTCTCTAGCAGAGCAGCAAAGAATTTGGGACCCCCAAAGGGCAGCTGGGGGCCCCGCTGCCCTTTCCCGCAGCCCCGGCCCCGCTGCTCTCCACGGACAGTGCAGCTCTGCACAGCGCGGCCTGGCACCTCTGGAGAAAAAGCCCCGATTCCCCGGGCACAAATTAACATCTGAAAAAGTTTATGGGCTGCGATCAGTGGTTATTTTTATCCTGATAGAAAAAATATTGTCCCTCGGCGCAACTCTTTGATTCTGTACGAGCCTGTAGAGTTCACACGATTACTCAGTGAGCAGAAGAGGCGTGATTTATAACCCAAAGAGTTTCTTTTTACAGTGATGGGTTTATTTATATTTTTAATTTATCTCAAAAGTACGCCTAGAAGTAGAAAATAACTACCAAAACAACTGTTTTGTCTTCCTGGCTTGATTTGCTTTTATTTTTTTCCCTCTGTTCTATAAATACTAGGGTATTTTTTCCCCTTTAAAATGCAATTCGAAAACACAGTGTTGGAAACGACGGAGACATGCTGGAAGGCTATTTTCCGATATTGGAGTAGCTGACCCGAACGATTTGGTTTATCTAGTTGAGAACATTAAGAGTGAAAATATTTATTTCCCCCCTCCCTTTATATACACACACGTACTAATATGCTTGCCCCACTATCCACACACCCCAGTTTACTTACATACGTACTTGTAAATATATGTGTGCATGTGTGTGAATAGATTTGTATATGTATACATGTGCTTATAAATATATACATGCACATGTGTTTATAAGTGTATGTCTCTATTATAAAAATATTTATATTCTTATGTACATATGTACATGTGTATATACGCTTACATATATATACTGGTATTCATTCGTACAAAACATAAATCAAAGTACATGTATGTTACATATATATATTTGAATTTGCATAGGTATGTGTGTACACGTAGACATGTTATTATATCTTATCATACCTATACACACGTAGATATACATATACACATATACGTGCATGATCGTGTCCGTATATGCGTATATATGCACGAGATGTAACTTACGGGTTTGTGCAGGACTGTGTGCACACATCCTCACGGCTGCCGGGAGGGTACGGCAGGGCTATACAGCAGGCCATATAGCAACCCAGGGCCGGGCTCCCCGGCATCGCCCTTTCCGCGGCCTCTTCCCTTCCCCTCCTGGTGACCCGGGCAGGGGCAGGCGCAGCCTCTGGGCTCTCCCCATCCCCATCAGGGGCAATGTCCGGAGCGGGCCGCCCCCCCCAGCTCTGTCTGTGCCTCTCTCCGCAGCCAGCGACCGGGACTCGCCCGAGCTGCCCGAGGAGCCGGCGGAGCCGGCGGGTGGCGGCGGCGGGCGGGCGGCTGCGGTGCGGGGCCCCTCGGGAGGGCGACCGGGCCCCGGAGGCCGTGAGGAAGAGGAGGAGCGAGGCGAGGAGCCGGGCGAGCCTGAGCAGCGAGCGGCCGGCCGCAAGAAGAAGACGCGCACAGTGTTCAGCCGCAGCCAGGTCTTCCAGCTGGAGTCCACCTTCGACGTGAAGCGCTACTTGAGCAGCTCGGAGAGGGCCGGGCTGGCAGCCTCGCTGCACCTCACCGAGACCCAGGTGAAGATCTGGTTCCAGAACCGGCGCAACAAGTGGAAGAGGCAGCTGGCCGCCGACCTGGAGGCGGCCAACCTCTCCCACGCCGCCCAAAGGATAGTGCGGGTCCCCATTTTGTACCACGAGAACTCGCCGGCCAGCGCCTTGGGCTTCACCCTGCCCCACATGTCGCCCCCCTTGGTGGGCTTCTCCAGCGGCGTCAGCTACCCCCTGGGCACCTTCCCTGCCGCCTCCCTTCCCTTCCTACGGTCGCAGATGACAGGACTCGTTTGAGCGCCCACCTGTGCCAGGACCGCGGCCCCTTCGCCCCAGCCCCCGGCTTCCAGCTCCACCTCCCCCCCCCCCCCCCCCGTATCATCCCCAGACTTTTTTCTTTCCACTTCCACGTTTCTCGATTTACCGCTTTGGGACATTTTTTTTTTTTTTTTTTTTTTTTTTTTAACGTGCAATAAACTCACCGCTGGGGTTAACTCGGAACGATGCGCGGCCGCCGGACACAACCGAGGGGACACCGGGGACCGCCGGCCATGAGCCGGGAGCCACTCGGCGGGGCCCCCCCGCGCCAAGCATCCAAAGAAAACTCGGACTCAGCCCCGGGGGGACACAGACCGGCGTTTTTCGGGGGGGCAGCAGCCCCCTAATTCCCCCCCCCCCCCCCCCGAGCGTCAGACGAATGTACGGAACTGCCAGGGCCGGGGGCTCTTCCCGGCCCCGCGGTCCCCGCCCCAAAAGACGGCGAAGCCTCGGGGCCCCCACCGCGGCCACGGGACCCTCAGCAGCTTCTCCAGGGCCCTTTATTTTAGCCACTTAATTCCTACAGACACCCAACCCCCCTCCCCCCCCCCCAATTGTTACTCTAATTTTCATACGATCAATACCCAAGCATGTGTTGGTGCCTCCCCTGGTCCTTCTCGGTGCAGGCTTTTTGATTTCCAACAACTTGAAGGCAAATTATTCGAGTGAATTCGCCCCACTGAAGTCAGAGCTGTGAGGATTTGGTTTCTTTATTTCCATTTTATTTCCCCGATAAACTATCCGCTAAAGATACGCGGTGGAAAAAAATATTAATAATAATAAGTGAACATTACTGTGTTTTATTAGCTGGATTTGCCTCTTATTTGGGTCTCCTGAGGAGGCCGAGGAAAATGCACCTCAGCTTTTTCCGTCTCTTACGGGGTCGGTTTGTAATCGATTAACAGTTCGCACTGGCAGTTTAAAACAGAGAAAAATAATCAGATGGCGACAGACTGGGGAGTTGTACGGCTAGTTATGCAAGCTAAACTGTAATGTGGTATTATATGAAGTATTATGCATGCCAAGCTATTTTTCCTTTAATAACTGTTTTTGTTTCTCACTCTCTACTCACTGCTAAAATTAACATCGGGTTATTGTTTCCAAAGGTTTGATTTTTTTTTTCTTAATATTAAGGGGAAAATGACTTTATAAAACTCAGCCTTGAGCTCAGCCAAGGTCAAGCTTTGATCCTACGTTTTAGGGCATAATCAGGTGTAATTTAACTGACCAGCTCGCAACACTCGGTGTCCCCGTGGCAAAAAACGGGTCCATGGGTCTGTTGGGGTACGTGCATGCAGACTGGTCCCGGTGAAGGAAGAAAGATCTAATTCTTACTGTTTCCTACACTTTACATTATGTTTGGAGCGATCTCACGCTTTCGTGTTGTGAAATCGATCGGCGAGATGCGGCGGAGCTTCAACTTTGATACGAAACCCAAGAAGAAGGCTCAGGGGTGGATTACAACCTCTCCACTGCTTTTTTTTTTTTTTTTTTCCTCTCTCTTTGGCCTGAAACACGGCTCTGGGCATCATGCACAATTGAAGTTAGGACGCTGAAAACTTCAAAACCACTCGAGAAGTAAAATAATAATAATAGATGCGTATTGTGGGTTCCTGAGAAAAGCGTTAACTTGCCGGTATGCTCGTTTCGACTCGAGCCTCGGGTTTGGGAGCTTTTTTTTTTTTTTTTTTTTTTTTTTTTTCACTGCTCTGAAATTTCTCTTCTCGCTCCGGGAGGGCTTTTCCAGCTGTTTGCTTGGCGTAGCCGGGAAACTCCCGCTTTTGGGGCGAAAACTTCTAAAAGCTGTTGATCTGATCCGGGAAAGGGGAAGGGGGATGGGGAACGGCGGGGTGGGGGTCCCGAAGCCCCCGGCGGGACTCGGGGGGATTTAAGCCTTTTAATGCGCAGAGGGGGCGGCTTTGGGCGACGTCGCTTCCTCTGGGCTCACCGCTTGGCTTGGTACCGTTCAGAGCCTGACTATGCCTGGAGGAAAACAGCCAGAGCTTTTCCCCGTCCTATCCAGCTCCCCAGCTCTCCCAGCGTTACCTACTGGAGCAAAATCCTGACTCCCTACGGTCATATCAGAGTAGATTGTAATCCAATGGGAAACTGAACATGCCTGCCACTCTCCACATGCCTTTTCTTTGGAGTAACATATGAGATTATTATACTTCTGATTCTACTAAATATTATTTTCTTGAAGTTAAGGAACTGGCAGGGCTAAATGATCAATCGGATTTTTAAAATGTGTTTTGACATTAGTTTGTTTGTTTTTTAAAGACGTGCTAATTATATCAATAAACAGATTTTTTTTTTCATACACTGTATTTGTAACTTATGACCATAGTAAAATATTAAAAGGTGCAAGATGTGAGTTCTTCTAAGAAAAAAAAAATGCTTACTTATGCCTTATTCTGTACCTGCAGGAAGTGCTTTATTAAAAGTATGTACTGAAAGTAGGAACATAAACACCTCAGGTTTCTTTATCTAGTCGATTTTTAACGACTCTTTTCATTGTACCTGATGGCAAGAAAATTGCAGGATCTACAGAAACAGCTAGCAGAAGACGTGGTCACTGATGAATATATATTGGCAATTTCAAAGCAGGCAAAAAAAGCCTAACCTCAAATTACGAGAACAGATTCCTCGCAGTTTTATTCCCTCTGTATATCTCTATTAAACAAATCAAAGAGGTAAGAGTCACTCTGTGCTTCTTCTGCAAACAGAACACTATAAGAAATATGTTGGCAGACTATAAAGCCCAAAGTAGTTTCACAATGGCTGTTTGCGACATATAGAGACATACGTTGCTGTTTTATAGATCAAAGCAACCTCAGAATAGCTTTAAAATAAATCCAGTTATACTACAGCTGTAATATTATTATGCAGCATAAATCCTTGTCTGTTGACATTTATTTAATGAATGTTGCTACAACAGCTTAGCTAGATGGCACTCCAGAGGCGAGGCTAAGGAAAACCTTGCCAGACTACTCAGAAAGATAACTTGTGCTTATTGGAAGCTAATAAAAATAATTAGTGAAGAGGTGATCTTTTAACTTTTTTTTTTTTTTTTTTTAAGCAAACAAAAAAAAAAAAAACAAAATACTGTACGAACTGCCCCCCTGAAATAAACTAGTTTAGCTGCTCTAAGATGTTATTATTAATTACACTTTAAATGAAAGCGATCAATATGCTGCAAAGCACCTTGTTACAAGGCTGCTTTGCAAATGGTACAGTGCTCACCGGCTTAAGATGGCCTATAACTTTTCTCCTTGGCAGGGGTCTAAAATATTCATGCAAATCAATACTTAATAAATCTCATAGGTGCGCCCTGGCTCCACTGTTGAACAATATATTTGAATCGATTTTTTTTCCCCCCTTTCTTTTATACTGCATTATCTTGGAAGAGACTGTCTCTACCCCCTGCGAACACGTCAGCCTGGCGGGGTGCGCACGCCGCGTCGCGCCATCGATCGGGGCCTCGCTGCAGACTGCAACGCCCTGGCAGGATTAGTGCTCTCTGCCTTGAATTAGATCCAGGCAATTTTCTTGTATTTCTCATCCCATTCCCAATGAATGCTACTTTACGACGGACTTCTTAATGCTTCATTTAACTATTCTGAGGTTCTCAACTCTTCTTAGTGATCCTATGTTTTAATTTCTGTGTACGGAGATGCATGAACATCTGTGCATGTATTATGAAAATCTGGACTTGTGATGAGAATGTCAAACTTTTTTTTTTTTTTTTTTTTTTTTTTTTTTTTTTTACTGTTCTTTGCTTTGCTTTGCTCTTCTTTGCTTTTTCTTTTCTTCTACTCCTAGTTCTTCTACTACCAGTTCTGCTTTCTTGGTTCTTCTCCTTTCTTCTCTGTTCTTCTCCTTTCTTCTCTGTTCTTCTCCTTTCTTCTCTATTCTACTTTCTTCTCTATTTTACCTTCCTCTCTATTGTCTTCTTTCTTCTTATCTGCCTATCTATCTACTTATCTATCTATCATCTGTCTATCTCTTTCCTCTTCTTTTTCTCCATCTTCTTCCTCTTCTCTCTCCCTTCTGTCTTTGGCAACCCTAGTCTGTTGAACACCTGGGACTTACCTACGTTATTCAGAAATCCCCTCTAGAATTTTACTGCACACCTCTCGTATCAAGTGCAGAGGTTGCAGGAAGACGATTTAACCGAGGACTTTAAACTGACCTAACAAAAGATTTCCAAAAAGGATGCGTCAGGGCCCCATCCTGCCCGTGTCCTGCACCTCGGGAGTGAAAGAATCGGCCTGGTTACTGAAGCTGCCCCCCGCTGAAAGCCTGTTTATGAGTGACAGTTGTAGCTGCCTTCCTACGGGAAACCCTTTTCTCCCCCGTCCCTCCCAGCTCCTGTACCTGGCATAGGCGGGCGATGGCCCTGTACTTGGGGGCGGAGGTGGGGGGGTTGTACCCTGGAATTTCAGCCGCGGGGTGGAGGAGAAGGACATCACGATAGTAATCGGCAATTAATACCCAGCGAGTGCTGAACTGCAAGGTCGGGTTTATTTGAGGGACCTGCAGCACTATCCCAAAGCCACCGTTTATTCCGTTTATTTATTTATTTATTTTTATTCCGTTTTACTTTTTTTTTTTTTTAATGAAATTTTTATTTTCAGGCAGCTCTTTTGGTTTGGATCTTCTACGCCCTGCCGGGAGAGGAGTGGGGACTCCTTAAGGACTGCTTCGAAGTCCTGGTGCGGCCGTACTTATTTGCAAGGGGATGTGAAATCCAGATAGGGCCTATTTTATCCTCCAGCACACCGGGGGATGAAACAATCCCGATCCCGTAAACCAAGCAAAACCGGACCCTTTCGCTTTTCTGTAGAATCTAATCAGATTTCGTGTCAGTGACTTTTAGTTTCAGATTTTTTTTTTCCTTCTCTGAGCTGAAATGGAAATAAAGATATGCATACTGTCTGGTTTCTCGTAAAAAGCTTTCCCAGGTAAAAGGTTTCCATTCAGCTTGACGTGAATTGCTAGTACAGGAATATATTATTCAAAGATAAAGACCTGCTCTCCTGCCCTGTCGCTGCCCGTTAGCGGACTCCCTGGCACGACATGTCGCAGACGACAGGATCGCTCCGAGATACAGCGCAGATGAAGAGCAGGATTTAAAAGTATCGCTAGCAGAAAATCTCTGTAGGAAAATCTCTAAAAATATATATATTGTAGGAAAATCTTTTTGTTTGTTTGTTTGTTTGTTTGTTTGTTTGTCGGAGTGGCTGTGCGCCTTGTCCGTCGGCCTTTTGTGGCTGAGGCAGGGAATTGCGTGGTGCGGAGCGGAGACTTGGCCAAAATCTCCCCTCCAAACACCTCCAGCCTTTGCCCTAGGCTTTCCCCACGACCAAAGAGCCAATGACTTGGAAAAAAGTCTGTGACTTTTGGCAAGGTCTCTCGCCCAGACGTCCCGTGGGACACTTTTTTTCCCCTTCGGGTGCCCCGAGCAGGTCCGCGGCGGCTCCTCCGACCTTCCCGAGGCAGCAGCCTCTGTGTCCCCCCAGCCTCCGCCGGAGACCACCTGACGGTCTGCAGGATTGCAACCTGTCGGCGTGCGGAACACACACTTTACTCTCCTCTGAAGATGAGGAAGACTCTAAGAGAGGGCGTGAGGTACGGATCTGGCTTGTAGGACCCGCTGCGGGGGGGCAGCGGTCGCCCCCATCCTCTTGTTACCAATGAGTTGCCAAAAAGCCTGGGGAGCTGCGGGGCTGCGCTGCATTCCCTCCCTGCGCACAGCTTGCCAGGGAAAAAGCGTTTCTGTAGGGCGGCCAAATGGGGCTGGGAAAGGAGGCAGACCTCTCCCGGCGGGGTGCTACTGGGACTGGGTCTGTGTCTGCCAGGGCTGGCCTTGAGCTGCTCGTAGGGGGCGCAGGGGGCCGCAGTGTAATAAAACGAGTAGGCAAAGCTTACGGAGCTTATGTCTCTTTCTTCAATTTCCTTCTAATTTTCTGCCTTCTTCAAATTGTCCTTTTTATTCCAAGAAAATGTCTTTTAGGAAAACACATTGAGAAGTCGATGCATTTGTTCTTTTGTGTGGATTTTTTTTTTTTTTTTCGCGACTAAGAGGGAAATAGTTTGCAGCAAAGACAGATGTGAGCACCTGGGACGTGGCTACCTCGACCCTTTCCAGACAGAGGGAAAGGAGGCCGGGACAGCAGCACAGGGACTCGGACCGACCCGATCTGGCATCCAAGTGCTCCACTCTCTGAGTTGTGCCAGCTGACACGGAATAATGTAATTTATCTTCTCAGCTTCTTCCCATTTCGCACCACTCCTCCCTTCCCTCTCCCTGTCGCTCTCCCTTAACAGGACGTTTCGCCCCACCAGAACCGCCAGCTTGTACAGGAGATTGCAAGACAAATACAATGACTTTGGGCGTTTGGCCAATGACCGTGTTAATGGAAGACGGGACGTTTTATTTTTTTTTCGCCTGGTGGAAAAAAATACAGCTCTCCAGCAGACGGCTGCATTAAAATCTGAGTGCATTTATAAAGCGAAACAAAATTTCATGAAAAAGAGCTGAAACCCGCTCTCCCAAGAACCAGTGCTTTAAAGATTAACACAGTCCAAAGCCTTAAAAGATGTCCTGATTTTAGCTCACGGAATCTTCTGCATCACAATATTTAAGAGCCTGTCAGCGCTTCTATTGTCAACTCTTTTTCAAGGGCTTCTCGCTTGCCCTCAGCACTTTTCGTGGTGGAAACATCGAGACTCGGACTAAAAGGCCTCCTAAAAGCCGGTTACAAACATTCGCCGGGCTTTACAAAGGGGCTTAGGGGAGGAAAGGGTTCCCTGTGCTCAGCAGCTAGCTGCTAGCTGATGGCGGCCCTTGGGTTGTGTAAACCAGTTTTAAGACATTGCGATGTTGGTAGGTGGTGGAGAGCAAAAGTTCTCCAGACACCACACAAACGTACAAATCCTTCCCCGAGTCCCGAGCAGCATCGGGAGTGCTTGCTCCAATAGCACATTTTCTCCAGCCTCCAAAAGGTGCAGGATCTAGCACAATTTTTAGCTTTCGAAAACTACAGAAGAGCTGTGCAAATCTGCGGGGCGGATTTCGGGATGACCTTCACACGGGGCTCCTCGGAAGGAAAGGGTCTCCCTTTCGCCTCTAGGACCCCGAGAAGCTGCAGTGATTTCCCCCTGCGCATCCATTGCTCCCTTCCCCGTCCATTACTCCTTTCTACTCTTCCTCCCTCTTCTGCTTCTTAAATCTCCGTTTAATTTTTTTTTTTTCTCGACTTTATCTCTTTCCCCTCTCCCCTCAGTAAAGGTTCTCACTTGCTGCCTCCTCCCTCGTGATGACCCCCTTCAATCACTCACCCCCTATCATTCTTTTGTCCTCTGTGCAATATTTCCTCTCCACCTCTCTGCCCTCCTTCATTTTCTAGATCCCCTTCTTTCCCCATCCTGCCTTCCCAGAGACCCATTTCCTCTCTCTTATTTCCAGCCCTTTCTCCCCATCCCTTTCTTTATTCTCCACCCCAGAGCCCTCCGCCCTACCATCCCACCTCCCCATCGCCCTTTCCCGTGGGCCTGACTCTGCCCCGTCCCTCCAGCAGCTAAAGTCCGGAGCTGGGGGACAGCCAACCCTGCACTGCGCAGGGACACCCCCTCGGGCACACCTCATCCACAGTAAAGAAAGAGGCACTTTGGAGTGCTTTCCCCCATCCCCACCCCCCAAAAAAAAATATATATAAAAAAATAAAAATCCTCTTCGCTTCCTTCCAGCTCCTGCTCCTTTCTCTTTTCTTCTCTCTCTCTCCTTCTACCTCTTGCCTTCCTCTCTCCCTCCCCTGCACCACTCCCTCCTCAGTCCTTTGGCTCCCTCTAGCTCCATCCCCTCCCTCCGCCGCCCCGACCCCTCCTTCTCCTCCCCCTCGTCCCCATCCCTCCCTCTATCCCGGCTCCCTCCCTCCGCAGCCAGTCCTGAGGCTCGGCTCGGCTCGGCTCAGCGCGGCTCGGCTCGGCTCGCCATGGTGCAGCTCGGGGGCGGCCGCGGAGCCCTACCACCGGCCCCAGCCGCTCCGCCGGCTTTCAGCATCGACAGCATCCTGCAGCTCGGCCCCCGCCGCCCTGCCCGGGAGCAGGGCAGAGCCCTCTGCGCGCTGCCGGAGGAGGAGGAGGATGATGAGGAGGAAGAAGAAGAAGAGGGGCCTGCGGAACGAGACCCGAATAAAGGCTCCAGCGACTCGGGTACACAGCCGGCCGCCCGTGTCGCACCTCGGGTGTCAGCCCGACCCTCAGCCCAGCCAGTCGGGGGATGTCCAGGGGGTCCCAGCGCCGCCGGGCCGGGACCGCGCCCCGGAGGCTCGGGTGGGGCGCGGGCACGGACACGCATACACACACAAACACAGACACACACAGAGCTTTTAGATGCTGCAGCAGGAGAAGGAGCTCGCCCTCTCTCCCCAGTGCTCAGACCCTAGGGGCAGCCAGGCTGTGCATGCATGCGGGGCGGGGGCCGGGGGGGGGGGCGGCGCGGAGGGCTGGGGGGGGGCTGATGCTGTGCTTTGCCGTTGCAGGCAGCGTGATGCTGTGCTTTGCCGTTGCAGGCAACGACCCTCGCCGGCTGCGGGCAGAGGGGCCAGGCCTTGGGCTCCGCCCGGGGACCGACGGCATCGTCGTGGTGTCGCCGCTCCCCGTGGAGGGACCGCGCGGCCCCCGGCAGCCGTCGCCGAGGGATGCCAGGGGTTGCGGCGGAGAGAGCGGCAGGTCGCCGGCGGTGGGAGGCAAGAAAAAGACGAGGACCATCTTCTCCAAGAGCCAGGTCTTCCAGCTGGAGTCCACCTTCGACGTGAAGCGCTACCTGAGCAGCGCTGAGCGGGCCGGGCTGGCGGCCGCGCTGCACCTCACCGAGACCCAGGTGAAGATCTGGTTCCAGAACCGGCGCAACAAGCTCAAGAGACAGATGTCGGCCGAGCCCGAGGCTCCGGGGCCGGGGCAAGAAGATCATCCCGGGGAACCGCCACCCCTGGCTGCCTCCGCGGCTGTGTCCCTGCCGACCCTTTACAAGGACAGCACCCTGCTCAGCCGCTGCCTGCTGCCTCTCCCCTTCCCTCTGTTCTACCCGGGCAGCGCCATCCCTTACCTCTGCCTCCCCAGCCCGGGCAAACACTTCAGCTTGCTGGATGGGGACGTATAGCCTCGCCGCCCGGCTCCCCCCCTTCCCGTTGCCGGGGGCGGCACCGATGGTATTTACGCCCCAGGCGTGTCTGTGGGGTGTCCGCCTTCTCCCCGATCCGTGGCAGCTGCCCCCCCTGCCCACGGAGGGGCTGTCCGGGCTCCCCCCCGCATGTCTGTGGGCAGCCCACACGTTGTTGGAGCTCTTGCAGCGCTCTTTCTCTGGGCAGGAGGGAGGAGAGAACGGAGGTGCCAAAGAAACCGGGCTGTGTTCTGCCTTCCTCCCTCCGAAATTATCCCGTGCCCGGTATTTCAGGGGAGCCGATGCTCTGCCTCGGCCCACGGGGACGGTGTCACCACTCCTGGCCCTGAGACCTGGCAGTCCCGGTCAATACAGCCTGCTCAGCGCCGAGGCTGCCATTCGCTCCCCTCTCAGACTTTAATATCCCTCCAATTAAGTTTTCCCAATTTTTGACATTATCAATATATACACACCTTTCTAAACCTGGTTCACAAACTGTGGCTTCTCAGATTTCACCCCCCCTCCCCCAACAAAACAAGCCCTCTTTTTTTTTTTTTTTTTAAAAAAAAAACTTTTTTTTTTTTTTTGTTAACTCGTTCTCAATCTGTGGCCTGTCTGATGTTTCTGCAGGACAAAGCAAGCTCCCTCTCATACTCCTTGTGCTAACCCTGCTCCCCGAAAGCCCCTGGGATAATTTTATCTGGTCTCCTAGAGTAACAAAATGCTTTTTATCCCCTCCCAATAGATTTCCAAACGCATTTGTCTTCTTTTGGTTTCCAAGTTCACACGCTTTATATTCCGAGTTGGGAAATAAAACTTTTCTATCAGAAAGCTGAAATGCATGCCTTTTCAATACAGTCGCTACTAGGCAGTGTCAAAGGAAAGACGTTTCCTAGACGTTTTCATTTTAAAAATAAACATTAAAATGCAATTGTCGTATTACGAAATTCACCAGTGCGTGCGAAAACGGGCGAATTATCGCGTTTCCAAGTGAGGAAAAAAAAAAAAAAGAATAAAAAAGAAAAAGATAGGTATTTAATCTGGATAAGCACAGATTTTTCTCCCTTTCCCCACTCTCCTTCCGTGTTTATTTCCGCGGACAAGCAGCCCAGGTGAGCAATAAACCCCCGTGCAGACGCCTGGGCCAGTCCGGCGCAGCGGTGCCGGCGCAAGCGGGAGTCTAGAGGCTGCTGCTCAAAGCAGTTTTTGGGATTTCCTTCCCATCCGGGAAAATGCTGCTGAAGAGGCTGAAAATGCAGCTGGGGAACCGGTGCCAAGGCTCCATCGAGCCTGCCGAACTCCGGAGTGCAGCGCTGTGCTACTCCGGGTGGTTGTCTCCCGGTCGCGATTTGCAAGCTTTGGTTGACTTTCCCTCTCTCTTTTTAATCAGTCTCGAATTCGTGTCAAAGAGCAGGGTACCCTTGATCTGGAAAGAAAAAAAAAAAAAAAGAAAAAAAAAAAGAGAAAAAAAAAAAGAAAAGAAAAAAAAGAGAGAGAAATTATCGAGGCTGTTGATGATAGCGATGAAGCGGACACGTGAGGTGCTGAAGACACAAGAGGAACTACCAGCTGCGCTTTGCAGCTCGGGTTTCCCCAAACTGCAGCTCCCAGGAAGGTGCAGGCGATGAGTTAATGGCTTGGGTCCCCTCTTTTCTGATCTGACTATCTAAACTTCAATGCATTCAGATCTTCCGAGTCTGCTAGATCCTTAGCTCAAAACATTTTGGAGACACATTTAAGCTATGTCCTCATTTCCAAGAACGACGTGATATGGCTCGCGTGTGCCTATATGTATGCATTGAAAATTGATGATCTATACTGGAACCTTTCTTTAGTTGTTGCTTTTAATATTTCCAGTGTCAATACACGCTTACTTGGTTACTGCCACGAGATTAATCTATACCGATAGACACAAAATCGGTGTTTCAAAATCCGTGGCAATGACAATTTCAGCTGATGCAGTACCTATACAGTAAGATCCCTTTCTTTAATTCTTTAGCAGGTAACTAAATTTTGGTTAAAGAAAACTGTCCTTCCACTGAACTGCAGCTTCAGATGTGTCTGTGGAAAAAGATAATTATGTAAAAAGTCGCTAATCGGCAATTAATCAATTTTCTCCTAATTTATTAAACCATTTTCATTCCCGCTTTCCACTCTTTTTTTTACCCATTTGCCTCTGAATTATTTCAGCGAGTTTTCAGCATTGCACAGGCGACTGAAGAAAAACACATCCCCAAAACACAGAGCGAGTTTATTTTATAATAAAAATAATAGAAAGAGATCTTCTGCATGCGGTAGTCCCAGTGTTTAGTCCCATTCCGCAACTTTCTGCTGAGTAGAGATTGAGAGATAACTTTGCCATCAGCAAATGCCCGTGTAGCTGGAGAAAATAAATAACCACCCCCTAATATTCATCCAATGTCAAGATAAAACTGCTGATATTGAGATCAGTGGGCAAAAATATTAACCATATTGTTGCTACTCAG